>NC_090655.1:102569876-102594876 GCF_040937935.1 Hyperolius riggenbachi | reverse complement strand
CTTTTATATCTTCTTCTTCTTTTATATCTTCTTCTTCTTCTTCTTCTTCTTCTTTTATATCTTCTTCTTCTTTTATATCTTCTTCTTTTATATCTTCTTCTTCTTCTTCTTCTTCTTTTATATCTTCTTCTTCTTTTATATCTTCTTCTTTTATATCTTCTTCTTTTATTTCTTCTTCTTCTTTTATTTCTTCTTCTTCTTTTATTTCTTCTTCTTCTTCTTCTTCTTCTTCTTCTTCTTTTATATCTTCTTCTTCTTTTATATCTTCTTCTTCTTCTTCTTTTATATCTTCTTCTTCTTCTTCTTCTTCTTCTTCTTCTTCTTCTTCTTCTTTTATATCTTCTTCTTCTTTTATATCTTCTTCTTCTTCTTCTTCTTCTTTTATATCTTCTTCTTCTTTTATATCTTCTTCTTTTATATCTTCTTCTTTTATTTCTTCTTCTTCTTTTATTTCTTCTTCTTCTTTTATTTCTTCTTCTTCTTCTTCTTCTTCTTCTTCTTCTTTTATATCTTCTTCTTCTTTTATATCTTCTTCTTCTTCTTCTTTTATATCTTCTTCTTCTTCTTCTTCTTCTTCTTCTTTTATATCTTCTTCTTCTTTTATATCTTCTTCTTTTATATCTTCTTCTTCTTCTTCTTTTATATCTTCTTCTTCTTTTATATCTTCTTCTTTTATATCTTCTTCTTCTTCTTCTTCTTCTTCTTTTATTTCTTCTTCTTCTTTTATTTCTTCTTCTTCTTTTATTTCTTCTTCTTCTTTTATTTCTTCTTCTTCTTTTATTTCTTCTTCTTCTTTTATTTCTTCTTCTTCTTTTATTTCTTCTTCTTCTTCTTCTTCTTCTTCTTCTTCTTCTTCTTCTTCTATATCATCTTCTTCTTCTTCTTCTTCTTCTTCTTTTATTTCTTCTTCTTCTTTTATTTCTTCTTCTTCTTTTATTTCTTCTTCTTCTTTTATTTCTTCTTCTTCTTTTATTTCTTCTTTTATTTCTTCTTCTTCTTTTATTTCTTCTTTTATTTCTTCTTCTTCTTTTATTTCTTCTTCTTCTTTTATTTCTTCTTCTTCTTTTATTTCTTCTTCTTCTTTTATTTCTTCTTCTTCTTTTATTTCTTCTTCTTCTTCTTCTTCTTCTTCTTTTATTTCTTCTTCTTCTTCTTCTTCTTCTTCTTCTTCTTCTTCTTCTTTTTTTATATCTTCTTCTTTTATATCTTCTTCTTCTTCTTCTTCTTTTATATCTTCTTCTTCTTCTTCTTCTTTTATATCTTCTTCTTCTTCTTCTTCTTCTTCTTTTATATCTTCTTCTTCTTTTATATCTTCTTCTTTTATATCTTCTTCTTCTTCTTCTTCTTCTTTTATTTCTTCTTCTTCTTTTATTTCTTCTTCTTCTTTTATTTCTTCTTCTTCTTTTATTTCTTCTTCTTCTTCTTCTTCTTCTTCTTCTTCTTCTTCTTCTTCTTCTTCTTCTTCTTCTTTTATATCTTCTTCTTCTTCTTTTATATCTTCTTCTTCTTCTTCTTCTTCTTCTTCTTCTTCTTCTTCTTCTTTTATATCTTCTTCTTCTTCTTCTTCTTTTATATCTTCTTCTTCTTCTTTTATATCTTCTTCTTCTTCTTCTTCTTCTTCTTCTTCTTCTTCTTTTATATCTTCTTCTTCTTCTTCTTCTTCTTCTTCTTCTTCTTCTTTTATTTCTTCTTCTTCTTTTATTTCTTCTTTTATTTCTTCTTCTTCTTTTATTTCTTCTTTTATTTCTTCTTCTTCTTTTATTTCTTCTTCTTCTTTTATTTCTTCTTCTTCTTTTATTTCTTCTTCTTCTTTTATTTCTTCTTCTTCTTTTATTTCTTCTTCTTCTTCTTCTTCTTCTTCTTTTATTTCTTCTTCTTCTTCTTCTTCTTCTTCTTCTTCTTTTTTTATATCTTCTTCTTTTTTTATATCTTCTTCTTTTATATCTTCTTCTTCTTCTTCTTCTTTTATATCTTCTTCTTCTTCTTCTTCTTTTATATCTTCTTCTTCTTCTTTTATATCTTCTTCTTCTTCTTCTTCTTCTTCTTCTTCTTTTATATCTTCTTCTTCTTCTTCTTCTTCTTCTTCTTCTTCTTCTTCTTTTATATCTTCTTCTTTTTTTATATCTTCTTCTTTTATATCTTCTTCTTCTTCTTCTTCTTCTTTTATATCTTCTTCTTCTTCTTCTTCTTTTATATCTTCTTCTTCTTCTTCTTCTTTTATATCTTCTTCTTCTTTTATATCTTCTTCTTCTTTTATATCTTCTTCTTCTTTTATATCTTCTTCTTCTTTTATATCTTCTTCTTCTTTTATATCTTCTTCTTCTTCTTCTTCTTCTTCTTTTATATCTTCTTCTTCTTTTATATCTTCTTCTTTTATATCTTCTTCTTCTTCTTCTTCTTCTTTTATATCTTCTTCTTCTTTTATATCTTCTTCTTTTATATCTTCTTCTTTTATTTCTTCTTCTTCTTTTATTTCTTCTTCTTCTTTTATTTCTTCTTCTTCTTCTTCTTCTTCTTCTTCTTCTTTTATATCTTCTTCTTCTTTTATATCTTCTTCTTCTTCTTCTTTTATATCTTCTTCTTCTTCTTCTTCTTCTTCTTCTTCTTCTTCTTCTTTTATATCTTCTTCTTCTTTTATATCTTCTTCTTCTTCTTCTTCTTCTTTTATATCTTCTTCTTCTTTTATATCTTCTTCTTTTATATCTTCTTCTTTTATTTCTTCTTCTTCTTTTATTTCTTCTTCTTCTTTTATTTCTTCTTCTTCTTCTTCTTCTTCTTCTTCTTCTTTTATATCTTCTTCTTCTTTTATATCTTCTTCTTCTTCTTCTTTTATATCTTCTTCTTCTTCTTCTTCTTCTTCTTCTTTTATATCTTCTTCTTCTTTTATATCTTCTTCTTTTATATCTTCTTCTTCTTCTTCTTTTATATCTTCTTCTTCTTTTATATCTTCTTCTTTTATATCTTCTTCTTCTTCTTCTTCTTCTTTTATTTCTTCTTCTTCTTTTATTTCTTCTTCTTCTTTTATTTCTTCTTCTTCTTTTATTTCTTCTTCTTCTTTTATTTCTTCTTCTTCTTTTATTTCTTCTTCTTCTTCTTCTTCTTCTTCTTCTTCTTCTTCTTCTTCTTCTTCTTCTTCTTCTTCTTCTATATCATCTTCTTCTTCTTCTTCTTCTTCTTCTTTTATTTCTTCTTCTTCTTTTATTTCTTCTTCTTCTTTTATTTCTTCTTCTTCTTTTATTTCTTCTTCTTCTTTTATTTCTTCTTTTATTTCTTCTTCTTCTTTTATTTCTTCTTTTATTTCTTCTTCTTCTTTTATTTCTTCTTCTTCTTTTATTTCTTCTTCTTCTTTTATTTCTTCTTCTTCTTTTATTTCTTCTTCTTCTTCTTCTTCTTCTTCTTTTATTTCTTCTTCTTCTTCTTCTTCTTCTTCTTCTTCTTCTTCTTTTTTTATATCTTCTTCTTTTATATCTTCTTCTTCTTCTTCTTCTTTTATATCTTCTTCTTCTTCTTCTTCTTTTATATCTTCTTCTTCTTCTTCTTCTTCTTCTTTTATATCTTCTTCTTCTTTTATATCTTCTTCTTTTATATCTTCTTCTTCTTCTTCTTCTTCTTTTATTTCTTCTTCTTCTTTTATTTCTTCTTCTTCTTTTATTTCTTCTTCTTCTTTTATTTCTTCTTCTTCTTCTTCTTCTTCTTCTTCTTCTTCTTCTTCTTCTTCTTCTTCTTCTTCTTCTTCTTTTATATCTTCTTCTTCTTCTTTTATATCTTCTTCTTCTTCTTCTTCTTCTTCTTCTTCTTCTTCTTCTTTTATATCTTCTTCTTCTTCTTCTTCTTTTATATCTTCTTCTTCTTCTTTTATATCTTCTTCTTCTTCTTCTTCTTCTTCTTCTTCTTCTTCTTTTATATCTTCTTCTTCTTCTTCTTCTTCTTCTTCTTCTTCTTCTTTTATTTCTTCTTCTTCTTTTATTTCTTCTTTTATTTCTTCTTCTTCTTTTATTTCTTCTTTTATTTCTTCTTCTTCTTTTATTTCTTCTTCTTCTTTTATTTCTTCTTCTTCTTTTATTTCTTCTTCTTCTTTTATTTCTTCTTCTTCTTTTATTTCTTCTTCTTCTTCTTCTTCTTCTTCTTTTATTTCTTCTTCTTCTTCTTCTTCTTCTTCTTCTTCTTTTTTTATATCTTCTTCTTTTTTTATATCTTCTTCTTTTATATCTTCTTCTTCTTCTTCTTCTTTTATATCTTCTTCTTCTTCTTCTTCTTTTATATCTTCTTCTTCTTCTTTTATATCTTCTTCTTCTTCTTCTTCTTCTTCTTCTTCTTTTATATCTTCTTCTTCTTCTTCTTCTTCTTCTTCTTCTTCTTCTTCTTCTTTTATATCTTCTTCTTTTTTTATATCTTCTTCTTTTTTTATATCTTCTTCTTTTATATCTTCTTCTTCTTCTTCTTCTTCTTTTATATCTTCTTCTTCTTCTTCTTCTTTTATATCTTCTTCTTCTTCTTCTCTTATTATATATTTTTTTTAAAGAAATGCAGCTATTTTTGAGCGTAATAAATAGCTTGTGGCGCATTGTGGAAGCGCCATTGTATGTGCTCCCTGGCAGTGGAAACACACAGACAGCAGGAGGTAAATTCAGCAGCAGCAGCAGGAGGAGGATGATGATTGTGTGGCAGCAGGCAGTCAATGAGGCAGGCAGCGAGACATAATAGGCCGTGGTACCTAGCGGTGGTACCAGGCCGTAAATACACAGCATGAGGTTCCAGACAGCGGTCGTGAAGCCCACATCATGTCCAATACACAACTGGGACAACACAGTTTTCAACCCGGACACCTCTAAAAATAATATCACAAAGTATTAATAAAAAGTATATATATATTTTTCGTTTTTTTAAAGAAATGCAGCTATTTTTGAGCGTAATAAATAGCTGGTGGCGCATGGTGGAAGTGCCATTGTATGTGCTCCCTGGCAGTGGAAACACACAGACAGCAGGAGGTAAATTCAGCAGCAGGAGGAGGAGGATGATTGTGGGGCAGCAGGCAGTCAATGAGGCAGGCAGCGAGACATAATAGTCTGTGGTACCTAGCGGTGGTACCAGGCCATAAATACACAACAGGAGGTCCCAGACAGCGGTCGTGCAGCCCACATCGTGTCCAATACACAACTGGGACAACACAGTTTTCAACCCGGGCACCTCAGAAAAATGAAACCTTTTTTTTTTTTTTTAATGTTTTTTTTTTTTTTTAACAGCAAATTACACAGATATAGCTATTGTTGGACGTAATAGCTGGTAGCAGAGTGGCAGCAGAAGGTAAATCTGTGTACCCTGGCAGTGGGAAACCCAGACAGACAGCAGCAGCAGGAGGAATGGAGGAGTAGTGTGAGTAGCTATTGTTGGACGTAATAGCTGGTGGCAGAGTGGCAGCAGAAGGTAAATCTGTGTACCCTGGCAGTGGGAAACACAGCAGACAGCAGCAGCAGCAGGAGGAATGGAGGAGTAGTGTGAGTGTGGCAGCAGGCAGGCAGCGTGACATAATAGCCCTGGTACCCAGCGGTGATACCAGGGCTGTAAATAAACACAACAGGAGGTCCCAGACAGCGGTCGTGCACCCCACATCGTGTCCAATACACAACTGGGACAACACAGTTTTCAACCCGGGCATCTCAGAAAAATTAAACCTTTTATTTTTTTTTTTTTTTTTAATGGTTTTTTTTTTTTTTACAGCAAATTACACAGATATAGCTATTGTTGGACGTAATAGCTGGTGGCAGAGTGGCAGCAGAAGGTAAATCTGTGTACCCTGGCAGTGGGAAACACAGACAGACCGCAGAAGGGCAGTACACAGCAGCCCACTGTAGGTGTAAAATGTGTGGCTACAGGCGACGTAATAGTCAAACTGAACCAGGCTGGCTTAGTAGTGAGCAGGAGCCAGGAGTAGTGTTGGGCGAACAGTGTTCGCCACTGTTCGGGTTCTGCAGAACATCACCCTGTTCGGGTGATGTTCGACCGAACACCTGATGGTGTTCGGCCAAACCGTTCGGCCATATGGCCGAACTAAGAGCGCATGGCCGAACGTTCCCCGAACGTTCGGCTAGCGCTGTGATTGGCCGAACGGGTCGCGTGGTTCGGACCCGAACGCGCTCTGATTCGCCGAATGGGTCACGTGGTTCGGGTAAATAAATACCCGATCCACGTCATTTCTCCGCCATTTGTCTGTGGGTTTAGCTTTGGGTAGGCAGGCAGGGTAGTTCTCTCTCCAGCCAGGCTAGCCAGGGTCCCCCCAGTCATTGTGTCGCTGCTGGGAACAGTAGTACACCGCTCACCCACACTATATATAGCATTGTGTTTACTGCCACTCTGTGTACACCGCTCACCCACCACTGTATAGCATTGTGCTCTGTGTCTGCTGGGAACAGTAGTACACCGCTCACCCGCCACTGTATAGCATTGTGCTCTGTGTCGCTGCTGGGAATAGTAGTACACCGCTCACCCACCACTGTATAGCTTTGTGCTCTGTGTCGCTGCTGGGAACAGTAGTACACCGCTCACCCACCACTGTATAGCATTGTGCTCTGTGTCACTGCTGGGAATAGTAGTACACCGCTCACCCACCACTGTATAGCATTGTGCTCTGTGTCGCTGCTGGGAATAGTAGTACACCGCTCACCCACCACTGTATAGCATTGTGCTCTGTGTCATTGCTGGGAAGTGGGAACAGTAGTACACCGCTCACCCACCACTGTATAGCATTGTGCTCTGTGTCGCTGCTGGGAACAGTAGTACACCGCTCACCCACCACTGTATAGCATTGTGCTCTGTGTCGCTGCTGGGAATAGTAGTACACTGCTCACCCACCACTGTATAGCATTGTGCTCTGTGTCGCTGCTGGGAATAGTAGTACACCGCTCACCCACCACTGTATAGCATTGTGCTCTGTGTCGCTGCTGGGAATAGTAGTACACCGCTCACCCACCACTGTATAGCATTGTGCTCTGTGTCGCTGCTGGGAATAGTAGTACACCGCTCACCCACCACTGTATAGCATTGTGCTCTGTGTCGCTGCTGGGAATAGTAGTACACCGCTCACCCACCACTATATAGAATTTGTGTACTGCCACTGTACTGCTGCCAGTCAGCGTGTACTTTAAGGATAAGTGAAATGAAGAAGAAATCCTGTGAAAGAGGGAGGGGCAAGGGAAGAGGTGTTCCCCCTGACGGTTCACGTACAGGCCACAGTGGAGCACCGAAGAAAACCCACTCAATACCGCCCATGTTGTCCAGGAAATCAACCCTCACAAATCCAAAAGAACAGGACCAGATAATGAATTGGATGACCTCTCAAGCATCCAGCAGTGGGTTAAGCAGCACCAGCACATCACGCACGAGGTCCGAGTCCTCAGCCAGTTACAAGGAGCCAGTGGGCACAAAGCTGACACAACCGGCAGCGACACCACGCACACAACTGCCAAATAACCAGTCTGAAGAATTACCTCAGGACACAATGGGGTATTCGCAGGAGCTATTCCCAGCCCAACAAACTTCCACCTTTCAAAGGTCAATGGAACAGCCAGAAATGTTGTGCCCAGATTCACAACCATTTACTGTGGGAAATGCACCGCGCACTGAAATGCAAGGCGAGTCCGAGGACTTTGAAACCCAAATCCCAGAGCAAGTTGGGCAGGAGGGGTTTCAATTGCAGGAGGTCGGCCGAGAAGATCTGGAAGACGACGTTGGAGTGAGCTGCGCAGAGGTTGTTCTGGGGAGCTCTACTCCACGGCGGCGGCCCACAATCACATATGACGAGTTTGAGGAGATGGAAGAGGAGGGTTTGGACAATGTGGACAGAGACCCAGATTTTGTATGTGAAGGAGAACATCGCCGTCGTAGCAGCACAGATGAGTCTGTTGAAGAACCCACTGCTGCACGAGTTCGCCTTGTGCCACAAGTGAGGCGGCGCGGAATTTCAGGCACCACAAGCGTGGAAGTTCAAGTGAGACGCAAAAGAGGCGCAAACAGAAATCGCCAGCAAGGCAGGTGCTCCAAAGTCTGGCCTTTCTTTGAAGACTGCAGTGAGGATGGTACCATGGTGATTTGCAAGGTGTGCAAGACCCGCCTGAGCAGGGGGAAAAATATTAACAACCTCTCCACCACCAGCATGACCCGCCACATGGTATCCAAACATCCCACTCTGTGGGCAAACGTGGCAGGACAGGGTACCAGCAACACTGCCTCCCTTGGGGTCACCAGACTCACCACAAGACCCTCCTCAGCAGCAGCAGTAGCCCAGCCATTGCGTGGTTCACAACAACGTTCACAAACATCAGACGACGCTGACACTGTCACTTTCCGGAATAGTGCTCTTGAGGTCTCCCAGTCTTCATAAAACACAACAACCAACAGCCCTTCAGTGTGCAGCCCTACGGTTCAGTTGTCTGTCTCGGAGATGTTTGAGCGCAAGAGGAAATTGCCAGCAAATGACCCCCGGGCCGTGGCACTAACAGCCAGCATAGCCAAGCTTCTGGCCTGCGAAATGCTGCCATATCGAGTGGTGGAGACAAACAGCTTCAAGGGCATGATGTCAGTGGCCATCCCACGTTACGTGGTTCCCAGCCGCTACCACTTTGCGCACTCTGCAGTGCCTGAGTTGCATGAGCACGTGGTCAGCAAAATAACCCGAAGCTTGAAGAATGCCGTTGCCTGCAAGGTTCACCTCACCACTGACACCTGGACAAGTGCGTTCGGCCAGGGTCGATACATCTCCCTTACCGCACACTGGGTGAACCTTGTGGAGCCTGGCAGCGATTCCTCACCTGCTACGGCGCGGGTGTTGCCCACGCCGCAAACAGCTGCACCGCCGTCCCTCCCACTGGATAACAACAGCAGCACCTACCTCTCTGAATCCTTCTCCTCCAACGCATCTCAAAGCTGTACCTCATCCGGAAACGCGAACCCAGCAGCAGTAGGATCGTGGAAGCAGTGCAGCACAGCTGTTGGCATGCGTCAGCAAGCGTTGCTGAAGCTGATCTGCCTTGGGGATAAGCAGCACACAGGGGAGGAAATTTGGAGGGGAATAAAGGAACAGACGGATTTGTGGCTGGCACCGCTGGACCTGAAACCGGGCATGGTTGTGTGTGATAATGGGAGTAATCTCATTCGCGCTTTAAGGTTGGCTAAGCTGACACACATCCCTTGCCTGGCGCACGTGATGAACCTAGTAGTTCAGCGGTTCCTGAGGACATACCCAGATCTTCTGTTGAAGGTGCGACGAGTGGCCAAACATTGTAGAAATTCCAGTACTGCTTTGGGGGCACTCGCCAAGATGCAGGAGCGCTTCAATCTCCCCCACCATCGCTTGCTGTGTGATGTCCCTACGTGCTGGAATTCTACGCTGCACATGCTAGCCCGCTTTTGCGAGCAGAAGAGTGCAGTGGTCCAGTACATGACCGCGCAGTACCGAGGCGCATCCGGACAGCTGCCAAGCTTCTGTGGATCCGATTGGGCCAACATGTTGGACCTCTGCCAAGTCCTCCAAAATTTTGAGCAATCCACGTTGCTTGTGAGCAGTGACAACTCTTCAGTCAGCATTACCATACCACTGCTGTGTTTACTGAAGAAGTCAATGTTGAAAGTCAAGGAAACAGCTGTCATGATGCAACTGGGGGAATCTGAAGGAGAAAACGATCAGCGTGATGATACCAACATCAGGCCATCTGCCTCAGGAAACGCTGGCCCCAGCAGCTATGACGAAGAAGAGGAGGAGGAACAGCTGGAGTTGGAGCAGGAATTTCATGCCACCACTGACGAGGGCCAGAGCGGTGCACGTTGGACTTCCACAATTCAGCGCGAATGGTCAGCAGAAGCAGACCAGGAAGAAGGTGACGACTAGAGTTGGGCCGAACGGTTCCATGCGAACTTCAGTGGTTCGCGTTCGCGTCCCGCAGGCGAACCTTTGCAGAAGTTCGGTTCGCCCCATAATGCACATGGAGGGTCAACTTTGACCCTCTACATCACAGTCAGCAGGCCCAGTGTAGCCAATTAGGCTACACTAGCCCCTGGAGCCCCACCCCCCCTTATATAAGGCAGGCAGCGGCGGCCATTACGGTCACTCGTGTGCTGCCTGCGTTAGTGAGAGTAGGGCGAGCTGCTGCAGACTGTCTCTCAGGGAAAGATTAGTTAGGCTTAACTTGTTCCTGTCTGGCTGCATACCTGTTCTGTGAACCCACCACTGCATACCTGTGCTGTGAACCCACCACTGCATACCTGTGCTGTGAACCCACCACTGCATACCTGTGCTGTGAACCCACCACTGCATACCTGTGCTGTGAACCCACCACTGCATACCTGTGCTGTGAACCCACCACTGCATACCTGTGCTGTGAACCCACCACTGCATACCTGTTCAGTGAACCCACCACTGCATACCTGTGCTGTGAACCCACCACTGCATACCTGTTCAGTGAACCCGCCACTGCATACCTGTTCTGTTCAGTGGACCCGCCACTGTATACCTGTTCAGTGAACCCACCACTGCATACCTGTGCTGTGAACCCACCACTGCATACCTGTTCTGTGAACCCACCACTGCATACCTGTTCTGTGAACCCGCCACTGCATACCTGTTGTGTTCAGTGAACCCGCCACTGCATACCTGTTCTGTTCAGTGGACCCGCCACTGTATACCTGTTTAGTGACCCCGCCACTGCATACCTGTTCTGTGAACCCGCCACTGTATACCTGTTCTGTTCAGTGAACCCGCCACTGCATACCTGTTCTGTTCAGTGGACCCGCCACTGTATACCTGTTCAGTGAACCCACCACTGCATACCTGTGCTGTGAACCCAGCACTGCATACCTGTGCTGTGAACCCAGCACTGCATACCTGTTGTGTTCAGTGAACCCGCCACTGCATACCTGTTCTGTTCAGTGGACCCGCCACTGTATACCTGTTTAGTGACCCCACCACTGCATACCTGTTGTGTTCAGTGAACCTGCCACTGCATACCTGTTCTGTGAACCCGCCACTGTATACCTGTTCTGTTCAGTGAACCCGCCACTGCATACCTGTTCTGTTCAGTGGACCTGCCACTGTATACCTGTTCTGTTCAGTGAACCCGCCACTGCATACCTGTTGTGTTCAGTGAACCTGCCACTGTATACCTGTACTGTTCAGTGAACCCGCCACTGCATACCTGTTCTGTGAACCCACCACTGCATACCTGTTCAGTGAACCCACCACTGCATACCTGTTCTGTTCAGTGAACCCGCCACTGTATACCTGTTCAGTGAACCCGCCACTGCATACCTGTTCAGTGAACCCGCCACTGCATACCTGTTGTGTTCAGTGAACCCGCCACTGTATACCTGTACTGTTCTGTGAACCCGCCACTGCATACCTGTTCTGTGAACCCACCACTGCATACCTGTTCAGTGAACCCACCACTGCATACCTGTTCTGTTCAGTGAACCCGCCACTGTATACCTGTTCAGTGAACCCGCCACTGCATACCTGTTGTGTTCAGTGAACCCGCCACTGTATACCTGTACTGTTTAGTGAACCCGCCACTGCATACCTGTTGTGTTCAGTGAACCCGCCACTGCATACCTGTTCTGTTCAGTGGACCCGCCACTGTATACCTGTTGTGTTCAGTGAACCTGCCACTGCATACCTGTTCTGTGAACCCGCCACTGCATACCTGTTGTGTTCAGTGAACCCGCCACTGCATACCTGTTCTGTTCAGTGGACCCGCCACTGTATACATGTTTAGTGACCCCGCCACTGCATACCTGTACTGTTCAGTGAACCCGCCACTGCATACCTGTTCTGTGAACCCACCACTGCATACCTGTTCAGTGAACCCACCACTGCATACCTGTTCTGTTCAGTGAACCCGCCACTGTATACCTGTTCAGTGAACCCACCACTGCATACCTGTTCAGTGAACCCACCACTGCATACCTGTTCTGTTCAGTGAACCCGCCACTGCATACCTGTTCTGTTCAGTGGACCCGCCACTGTATACCTGTTTAGTGAACCCGCCACTGCATACCTGTTGTGTTCAGTGAACCTGCCACTGCATACCTGTTCTGTGAACCCGCCACTGCATACCTGTTGTGTTCAGTGTACCCGCCACTGCATACCTGTTCTGTTCAGTGGACCCGCCACTGTATACCTGTTGTGTTCAGTGAACCTGCCACTGCATACCTGTTCTGTGAACCCGCCACTGTATACCTGTTCTGTTCAGTGAACCCACCGCATCAGTGCGCATACCTGTGCAGTTAAGTGAACCCACCTACCTACGTGAGTGCACGCAGTGTGATATACCACTCCGTGCATACCCGATATGGACAAAACAGGTAGAGGAAGAGGTAGTGCCAGAGCCAGAGGAAGGCCACCCGGCAGGTCTGCGCGAGGTCGTGTAAATGTAATTTCGTGTGGACCTGGCCCACAGTACAGTGCTCGGAAGAAGGCACGTCCCATCACGTCCCAAGATTGTCAGGACGTGGTTGAGTATTTAGCGACACAGAACACCTCATCTTGCTCAGCCACCAGCGCTACTACTAGCACCACTTCCGCTGCATTTGACACTTCGCAAGAATTATTAAGTGTTGAAATCACTGATGCACAGCTATTGTTGTTACAGCCAGATGAATTTTCACCAGCTCATATATTTGAGTTACCCGGCAACACTATGGATGTAACGTGTAAGGAGGATGAAGGACCTACTGATGGTGCATGTTTGGATTTGTCTGAGGCAAGCGAAGCTGGGCAGGATGATTACGATGATGACGATGATAGGGATCCTCTGTATGTTCCCAATAGAGGAGATGAAGAGGGGGACAGTTCAGAGGGGGAGTCAGAGAGTAGTAGGAGGAGAGAAGTTGCTGAAAGAAGCTGGGGCAGCTCTTCGTCAGAAACAGCTGGTGGCAGAGTCCGGCACCATGTATCGCCACCTATGTACAGCCAGCCAACTTGCCCTTCAGCATCAGCTGCTGAGGTCCCCATAGTGCCCACATCCCAGGGTGGCTCAGCGGTGTGGACATTTTTTAATGTGTGTGCCTCAGATCGGACCAAAGCCATCTGTTCGCTCTGCCAACAAAAATTGAGCCGTGGAAAGGCCAACACTCACGTAGGGACAAGTGCCTTACGAAGGCACCTGGAGAAAAGGCACAAACAGCAATGGGATGGCCACCTGAGCAAAAGCAGCAGCAGCACACAAAAGCAAAGCCACCCTCCTTCTCCTCTTCCTCCTCCATCAGGTGCATTATCTGCTTCTGCCGCTTTCTCCCTTCCACCTTCACAGGCACCCTCCTCCACTCCGCCTCTGCCCTTGAGCGGTTCCTGCTCCTCTGCCCACAGCAGCAGTCAGGTGTCCGTGAAGGAAATGTTTGAGCGGAAGAAGCCAATTTCGGCTAGTCACCCCCTTGCCCGGCGTCTGACAGCTGGCTTGGCGGATCTGTTAGCTTGGCAGCTGTTACCATACCGGCTGGTGGACTCTGAGGCCTTCCGTAAATTTGTGGCCATCGGAACACCGCAGTGGAAGATGCCAGGCCGCACTTATTTTTCAAGAAAGGCCATACCCCAACTGCACCGTGAAGTTGAGAGGCAAGTGGTGTCATCTCTTGCGAAGAGCGTTGGGTCAAGGGTCCACCTGACCACGGATGCCTGGTCTGCCAAGCACGGGCAGGGCCGCTACATTACGTACACAGCCCATTGGGTGAACCTGGTGGTGAACGATGGCAAGCAGGGCGCAGCGGACCAAATTGTGACACCTCCACGGCTTGCAGGCAGGCCTCCTGCCACCTCCTCTCCTCCTGCTACATGCTCTTCGCTGTCCTCCTCCTCCTTGGCTGAGTGGCAGTTCTCCTCTCCAGCTACACAGCCCCAGCTCCGCAGGGCCTATGCTGCATGCCAGGTAAGATGGTGTCACGCCATCTTAGACATGTCTTGTCTCAAAGCGGAGAGTCACACTGGAGCAGCTCTCCTGGCTGCTCTTAAGAAACAGGTGGATGAGTGGCTGACCCCGCACCACCTGGAGATAGGCAACGTGGTGTGCGACAACGGCAGCAATCTGCTTGCCGCTTTGCATATGGGGAAGCTGACACACATACCCTGCATGGCACATGTCATGAATCTAGTGGTTCAAAGATTTGTGGCAAAGTACCCTGGCTTAGCGAATGTCCTGAAGCAGGCCAGGAAGTTCTGTGGGCATTTGAGGCGGTCTTACACAGCCATGGCACGCTTTGCGGAAATTCAGCGCAAAAACAACATGCCGGTGAGACGCCTCATTTGCGATAGCCCGACTCGCTGGAACTCGACCCTGCTCATGTTCTCCCGCCTGCTAGAACAGAAGAAAGCCGTGACCCACTACCTCTACAACTACAGTAGAATGAAACAGTCTGGGAAGATGGGGATGTTCTGGCCCGACAACTGGACACTGATGAAAAATGCATGCAGGCTCATGCGGCCGTTTGAGGAGGTGACCAACCTGGTGAGCCACAGTGAGGGCACCATCAGCGACTTAATTCCCTACGCTTACTTCTTGGAGCGTGCTGTGCGTAGAGTGGCGGATGAAGCTGTGAATGAGCGTGACCAGGAACCGTTACGGCAGGAACAGGCATGGGACCAATTTTCATCAGAATAAGCTGTTTCCTCAACACCTGCGGCAGCACAGAGGGGGGAGGAGGAGGAAGAAGAGAAGTCGTGTGCAGAAGACGAGTCAGACTCTGAGGATGATGAGCAAGGTGTTTCTTTGGGGGAGGAGGAGGAGGAGGTGACAGCGGCAGGAGAACAACCGCAGCAGGCGTCGCAAGGGGCTTGTGCTGCTCAACCTTCCCGTGGTATTGTTCGCGGCTGGGGGGAGGAGGTTGACTTACATGACCTCACTGAGGAAGAGCAAGAGGAGATGGAGGGTACTGGATCCGACTTTGTGCAGATGTCGTCTTTTATGCTGTCCTGCCTGTTGAGGGACCCCCGTATAAAAAACCTCAAGGGGAATGAGCTGTACTGGGTGGCCACACTACTAGACCCTCGGTACAGGCACAAAGTGGCGGACCTGTTACCAACTCACCGGAAGGTGGAAAGGATGCAGCACATGCAGAACCAGCTGTCAACTATGCTTTACAATGCCTTTAAGGGTGATGTGACAGCACAACGCCAGCAAGGTACCACTGCCACTAATCCTCCTCCCGTGTCCACGCAGTCAAAGACAGGACACTCCAGCGATCTCATGGTGATGTCGGACATGCGGACGTTCTTTAGTCCAACGCCTCGCCGTAGCCCTTCCGGATCCACCCTCCACCAACGCCTGGAACGGCAGGTAGCCGACTACCTGGCCTTAAGTGTGGATGTAGACACTACTGTGAACAGCGATGAGGAACCCTTGAACTACTGGGTGCGCAGGCTTGACCTGTGGCCAGAGCTGTCCCAATTTGCCATCCAACTTCTCTCCTGCCCTGCCGCAAGCGTCCTGTCAGAAAGGACCTTCAGCGCAGCTGGAGGCATTGTCACAGAGAAGAGAAGTCGCCTAAGTCACAAAAGTGTTAAGTACCTCACCTTTATCAAAATGAATGAGGCATGGATCCCGGAGGGCTGCTGCCCGCCCCAAGACTAAGTCAGTCCCCGCACACACAGCATCTCTGCCTGCACGCCGTGTGACTGGCTGCCTGGCCTGCCCCAAGAAGACTAAGTCGCTCCCAGTCCCTCCACACAGCATGTCTGCCTGCAGGCCGCTTGACTACCTTCTCCGCCACCACCAACAGGGTCCGGGACTCCGGGCGGATTGCTGAATTTTTTAGGCCGCTGCTAGCAGCGGCCGCTGTAATAATTTTTCTGGTGCGTGTACATGACTGCCTAATTTTTCTGGCTGCGCTGCGGGCAGCTGCAACAACAAAAGAAAAGGCATGTACATGCGCCCATTCCCCTTCGTGATCATTACCTTGCCGTGGTGAAGGGGCTTGCGTATCACAATTAAGCAATGACCGGCGCCTAGATGAGTGTCTCGGGGGGCACACAAAAGATAATAAGGTCGTTGCTTCATTGTGGTCAGACCAAATTTGATCAGCTGGACAGTCACTGTTCTGTCATTCAGCTACATCAGCCAGGCGACCATATGGGCTGTAAAGCCACCAAAACCTGCACTCTCGCCATGGTGCGCACCAGTCCAGCACGGCCGTCACTACACAAACAGCTGTTTGCGGTGCGTTACACGGTGAGTTTGGTGTGTCAGTGTGAAGCAGTACCTTAATTACACTACCTGATTGATGTATACACATGCAAGATGTTTTAAAGCACTTTAGGCCTGTCATTTAGCATTCAATGTGATTTCTGCCCATAAAACGCTGCTTTGCGTCAAATCCAGATTTTTCCCGGGGACTTTTGGCATGTATCCCACTCCGCCATGCCCCCCTCCAGGTGTTAGACCCCTTGAA
The DNA here is from genome assembly GCF_040937935.1 of Hyperolius riggenbachi. Classification (NCBI taxonomy): domain Eukaryota; kingdom Metazoa; phylum Chordata; class Amphibia; order Anura; family Hyperoliidae; genus Hyperolius; species Hyperolius riggenbachi. Next base: position 102,578,454 of record NC_090655.1, on the reverse strand, counting down.
ACATCTTTTCCATCACTTTTGTGGCCAGCATAATTATTTTTTTTTTTAAAGTTCGCATCCCCATTGAAGTCTATTGCGGTTCGCGAACTTTAACGCGAACCGAACCTTCCGCGGAAGTTCGCGAACCAGGTTCGTGAACCTAAAATCGGAGGTTCGGCCCAACTCTAGTGACGACTATGATGCATCACAACTATCACAACGCTCACAAGAGGATGATGAGGATTCTGGCAGGACTCTGGCACACATGGCTCAATTCATGCTAGACTGCATTGAACGCGACCCACGCATTGTGTGCATTCTGGACAACACCAATTACTGGGTTTATACCCTTCTGGATCCACGGTACAAACACAATGTTCCAAAACTGCTTGAAGAAAGAGTCAGACAGGTCAAAATGGAAGAATACTAGTCCAGCAGGCCCTTGTGGAGACTTTAGAGAGGAGATTGACATCCTCCCCCTCCTCTAGCCAGTTGTACGCCGACAGACTGACTTCCGCAAACCCAGGACGACCAGGAGGGCAGCAAACACAAGCCGCAGCTAGTGCCCAAAAGGGAATGGTATCGGCAGTGTCCTTGGAGTGGGAAAATTTTTCTGACACCCATGCAGCAGCCCACAGAACAGCAAGCGTGCAGATCCACCTCCAACACCGATCGCCTGGAGAAGATGGTCAAGGACTACATGTCAGATGGCGTAGCTGTGTTGAACAATCCATCTGCACCCTTCAACTATTGGGTATCGAAGCTAGACACCTGGCACGAACTGGCAATGTACGCAATAGAGGTGCTGGCTTGCCCGGCAGCCAGCGTTATGTCGGAACGCTGTTTCAGTGCTGCCGGAGGCATCGTCACAGATCGGCGTATCCGCCTCTCCACAGAAAATGCAGTCTGTCTGACTCAAATTAAAATGAATCAATCCTGGATTGGAAATGACTACGCAACACTCCCGGACCCCAACCAAGTAACATGAACAATGAACATCTGTGATGGGTTAGCGTTGCCGGTCCCTGTTTATTGAACCTCTCATCTGTATTACATTTATGACGGCATGGTGACAAAATGCATTGCTATCCGCACGCTTCTTGTCCTCATGCAAGGCCTGGGTTGTGCCTGAAAGCGTGGCCTTCTCCTCCTGCGCCTCCTCCTGTTCCATCACGTGTGCTGCTGCTGGGTTAGCGTTGCCGGTCCCTTTTTACGGAACCTCTTATCTGTATTACATTTATGACTGCATGGCGACAAAATGCATTGCTATCCGCACGCTTCTTGTCCTCATGCAAGGCCTGGGTTGCGCCTGAAAGCGTGGCCTTCTCCTCCTGCGCCTCCTCCTGTTCCATCACGTGTGCTGCTGCTGGGTTAGCGTTGCCGGTCCCATTTTACGGAACCTCTTATCTGTATTACATTTATGACTGCATGGCGACAAAATGCATTGCTATCCGCACGCTTTTTGTCGTCATGCAAGGCCTGGGTTGTTGTGTCTCAAAGCGTGGCCTTCTCCTCCTGCGCCGCCCTCCTCCTGTTCCATCACGTGTGCTGCTGCTGGGTTAGCGTTACCGGTCCCTTTTCCTGGAACCTCTTATCTGTATTATATTTATGACTGCATGGCGACAAAAAGCATATTACCTGTGCAAAGAAAAATGCCATTTTCCGCATTTAAAAGACATTTTTTCCGTTGAAACTTTACAATCAATTTTCTCAAAAACTATAAGCTCTTTTTCAAATATTTTTTTTCCTCTTGTACCCACTCCCAAGGTGCACATACCCTGCAAATTTGGGGTATGTAGCATGTAAGGAAGCTTCACAAAGCACGAAAGTTCGGGTCCCCATTGACTTCCATTATGTTCGGAGTTCGGCGCGAACACCCGAACATCGCGGCCATGTTCGGCGAACGTTCGCGAACCCGAACATCCAGGTGTTCACCCAACACTAGCCAGGAGGTGGTAAAGGGTGGTAAGGCATATTAACGATGGTTCCGGCAGCCAGTTCATGTCCCCCGCTCGCCGACAACAGGGGCCAGGAACTCGCCTTCCACCCACGCCTGGTTCATCTTGAGAAACGTCAGTCTGTCCACAGACTTGTGAGACAGACGTGAGCGTTTCTCGGTGACCACGCCACCAGCTGCACTGAAGCAGCGCTCGGACAGCACGCTGGAAGGGGGACAGGACAGCACTTCCAGGGCGTACTGCGCCAGCTCGCTCCAGATCTCCAGGCGCTTGACCCAATACTCCATGGGATCAACAGGGGCATCGCTGTCAAGCCCGCTGTAGGACCCCATGTAGTCAGCCACCATGTGGGTCAGGCGCTGGCTGTGACCGGAGGAGGATGCTGCTGCATGCACCTCCTCTCTAGCCACTGCTGGAGCCTCTACAGTCCTGTAGAGCTCATTGCTGAGAGACAGCAGGTCTGTGGGGCGCTTGCTGCTGGATGCAGGCACCTGCTGCTGCCTCTGTGCTGGCTGGACAGTGGGGGTGGAAGGCTGGGGGAAGGCTTCCTCCAAGCGCTCAACAAGGGCCTGCTGCAAGCTCCTTATTTGTTGCGCTGGGTCTCCTCCTGCAGGCGGCAGGAACTGGCTCAACTTCCCCTTGAGGCGTGGGTCCAACATCCTGCTGATCCAGATGTCCTCCCTCTGCTTCATCTGGATCACCCTGGGGTCCCTGCGCAGGCACGTCAGCATGTGCGCTGCCATTGGGAAGAGGCGGGCCACGTGTGCTGGCACATCGACGGCAGTGCTGTCCTCATCCTTCTCCTCTGCCTCCTCAGCCTCATCCTCTCTCCACCCCCGCACCAACTCAGCTGCGCTGTGCTGATCCCCCTCATCAGCATCAAGGTCAGGGACCTCCACCAAGTCCTCCTCCTCCTTCCCCTCAGAGATGGACTGTGCAGCTGCATGCCGCTCCTGCTGGGCCAAGGCTGCCGCTCCCTGTTCCAGCAAAGCTTCGAGGGCCCTGTTCAGCAGACAAACCAGGGGCACCCACTCGCAGACCATAGCATGGTCCCTGCTCACCATGTTGGTGGCCTGCAGAAAGGGAGCCAGCACTAATAACACCTGCTGCATGTGCCTCCAGTTGTCATCGGGGACGATGGATGGGATGTTGCTGGTCTTGTCCCTTTTCTGAGCGGCGGACACAGTGGCCAGGGCAAGGTACTGGTTGACAGCGTGCTTCTGTTCAACCAGACGCTCCAACATCGCCAGGGTGGAGTTCCAGCGAGTTGGAACGTCAAGGATCAGCCAATGGCGTGGCAGCTCCAGCTCCAACATTTCTTGCCGTTTCCAGCAGTTCGCCCATCCCCTGGTAGGTGTGCAAGAACTTCTGCACCACCAGGTTCAGCACGTGGGCAAGACAGGGGATGTGGGTCAGGTTTCCCCTGTCGATTGCGGCAACCAGATTGGCCCCATTGCCGGCCACCACCTCCCTGACTCTGAGGCCTCTGGGGGTCAGCCAAATCCTCTCCTGCTCCTGGAGTTTGGCCAACACATGGGTTGCCATCAGTTTGGTCTTCCCAAGGCTGACCAACTGCAGCAGCGCTTGGCAGTGGCGGGCCTTCACGCTGCTGCTGAGGCGGGGGGTTTGGCCAGGTGTGCCGGAGGATGGCAGAGGATCGGAGGAACCTGCTGCAGTTCCCCTGACCCTGCGGGGTGGCACCACCCACTGTGTTGCTGCTGCTGCTGTGCCCGCTGCTGCTCTCCCATCCTCACCCCCTTTAACCAAGCTGACCCAGTGGACAGTGAAGGACAGGTAGCGGCCTGTCCCGAAGCGGCTGCTCCAGGAGTCCATGGTGACGTGGACCCTTTCACCAACCGCGTGCTCCAGCCCTCGCTCCACATTGGCCATCACAAAGCGGTGCAGTGCAGGCATGGCCTTGCGGGCAAAGAAGTGTCTGCTGGGGAGCTGCCAGTCTGGGGCTGCACAAGCAAGCAGCGCACGCATGTCGCTCCCCTCCTGCACGAGCATGTACGGCAGGAGTTGGAGCACATGGCCCGTGCCAGCAAGCCGTTCAGCTGCCGCACACGACGGCTGCTGGGAGGCAGAGCCGTAACCACCTCCTGGAAGGACTCGCTCAAAAGGCTCTGGCGTTGCCTTTTGCTAGCACGGGAATCAGCGGAGACAGCAGAGGAGGCCACTGAGGACTGGCTGCCAGAACAGGCCTCAGTGTTGGCGACAGGAGTTGCAGAGGGGGGAGGAGCAGTGCGTTTCCACACTCCTGCTGGTGGTGCTGGAGGAGCAGGAGGGCGGGTGGCTGCTGTTGCTGCTGCTGCTGCTGAAGGCTGTGCAGTGATGGGTGTGGTGCCACTGCCAGCACCAGATGCCTTCAGCCTCTGGAACTCCTCATGCTGGTGGTAATGTTTAGCAGCAAGATGGTTGATAAGAGAGCTGGTGCTGAACTTTAAGGGGTCTGCACCTCTGCTCAACTTCCGCTGACAGTGGTTGCAAGTGGCGTACTTGCTGTAAACTGTGGGCATGGTGAAAAATCGCCAGATTGGTGACAAGAAAAACCCCCTACGGCCTGGAGCCGCTGCTGCCTGTCTCCCTGTGGTGGTTGGGGGGGGGGGGGGCTTGGGTGCGGTTGGTGGTGGTACTGGCAGATGCTGCTGCTGCTGAGCCTGAGACACCAGCAGGCTGTGGGACCTGCCTACTGCTGCCAATGCTTGCAATGATGCGCCTCCTTGCAAGGCCCACAAGCGCATCCTCCTCCTCAGAGCTGCTGATGATGACATCCCCAGGAGCTGGTGGCACCCAGTCTTTGTCTGTCACCCTGTCATCATCATCATCATCCTCCCCCTCCTGAAACATGTCCTGCTGGGATGATGACCCCCCCAAACTCCTCTCCTGATGCATGGATGGGCTGCTTGACTGTCGCCACAGTCTTGCTGTCCAATCCCTCCTCCCCCAAAGTGCCCATCAGCATCTCCTCCTCAAAATCGCCAACAACAGCAGACAATACCCTGATGGTGCCTGGGGTAAAAATACTGCTGAGTGACAGGTCGCCAACTTGTGACGGTGAACTGGCCTCCTCCTCCTCCCCAGGCCCTGCTGGGCGGCTGCTGCGCACAGGGGTGGTGGTGGTGAGGGTGGAGGCCTCGGATGCAGAGCTGATGGCGGGCTGCTCATCCTCCGTCATCAGTTGCATCACAGTGGCTGCATCCTTTTCCTCAATGGGACGTTTCCGACCCGGCTGGAGGAAAATAGGAGCAGGTACTACACGCTGCTGCTGTGTCTCTGCAGCGTGAGTCGCTCCTGCTGGGCGGCGCCCAAGGCGTCCACGGCCAGTGGCTATAGGCGGAATGTTAGCCACTGACGCAGCTGCTGCTGCTGTGGAACTGTGCATGGTGGCGCGGCTTGCCACAATGCTGCTCCCTCTCCTTCTGATTCCCTTGCTGCCCTTCCCCTTGCCAAAACCGCGCTGGCTGCCACTTCCAGACATCTTAGATGTTTTGGGCGTAAACAAAAAAGTTTTTTAAAAGGGCTGGTGAAAAAGTGGGGTACTTTAATGGAGTGGGTTGGTGGGTGAGGTGACACTAATCACTAAGTGATTAGATCGCTAAGTGATTACTAGTACAGTACAAATACAAAATAAAATAATCAGTAATCAGTAAGTGTGAACAGTGAGTGTGTTCCCTAGTACACTAACTAGAAAATACAATAATCAGTAGTAATCAGATTCAGTAGAAGGAAATAGAGTGTGTGTACACTACAGACAGTGCACGCACACACACACGCAGGAGCTAGCCTATGAACAGTGAGTGTCCCTAGTACAGTACAACTAGAAAATACAATAATCAGTAGTAATCACTAATCAGATAATTCAGTAGAAGGGTGTGTGTACACTACAGACAGTGCACGCACACACACACGCAGGAGCTAGCCTATGAACAGTGACTGAGTGTCCCTAGTACAGTAAGTACAACTAGAAAATACAATAATCAGATTCAGTACTAATCAGATGATTCAATCAGTAGAAGGGAATACTGTGTACTGTGTACACTACAGACAGTGCACGCACACACACACGCAGGAGCTATGAACAGTGACAGTGAGTGTCCTAGTACAATATAACTACAAAATACAATAATCACTCAGTCAGTAGTAAAGGACAAGACAGGGTAGAATACACAGCAGAAACACTGGTATAGATGAGAAATAAACTAACAGAGGACAGGAGGACAGCTGCCCACACAGGCACGGCCCTGAGGCCTAAAGCTGTGTAAGCTTGCCTGCAGCAGCAGCTGTCTCTATGTAACACACAAGCTACTAACTAAAATACAATCTCTATCTGGCTAACAACAATATAGGTGTGTATAGGAGGTGTATGTGAGCAAAAACGCTAGGTGATTGACCACAATAGAGCACTTGCTAAGCCAAAGCACAAAGGAGCAGCTCTCTCTCTGTACAAGTCTCAAGCAAGGACAGAAAAACCTAACATGGCGGCCGCTATTTATAGGGTAGGGGCTGGCCAGGGTCCCCCTCTGTGATTGGCTGCCGTCAGAGGGCCTGGGAGCCCTCTGATTGGCTCTAAGGACATCAATCTGGGCTATGACGCTATTCGAGCTCGGTATTCGAGCTCGAATAGCGCTGTTGCTCGAATAGCGCGAATAGTGAGTGGGCTATTCGAGTTCACTCGAATAGCCCATTCGAATAGCTGCAGCTATTCGGTGCTCGAATACCGAGCTCGAATAGCTGAAAAAGAGCTCGAATATTCAAGCTACTCGAATATTCGAGCTCTGCTGAGCACCCCTGCTGTCAACTATGCTTTACAATGCGTTTAAAGGTGATGTCACAGCACAACGCAATGAAGGTACCACTGCCAGTAATCCTCCTCCCATGTCCACGCAGGCAAGGACAGGACACTCCAGCGATCTCATGGTGATGTCGGACATGCGGACATTCTTTAGTCCAACGCCTTGACTTAGCGCTTCCGGATCCACCCTCCACCAACGCCTGGACCGGCAGCTAGCCGACTACCTGGCCTTAACTGGGGATGTAGACACTTTGAGCAGCGATGAACCCTTGGACTATTGGGTGCGCAGGCTTGACCTGTGGCCAGAGCTGTCCCGATTTGCCATCCAACTTCTGTCTTGCCCTGCCTCTAGCGTCCTGTCAGAAAGGACTTTCAGCGCAGCTGGAGGCATTGTCACTGAGAAGAAAAGTTGCCCAAGTCACAAAAGTGTTCAGTACCTCACCTTTATCAAAATGAATGAGGCATGGATCCCGGAGGGCTACTGCCCGCCCGAAGACTAAGTCGGTCCCCACACACAGTATCTCTGCCTACACCCCGTGTGACTGGCTGCCTGCCCAAGACTAAGTCGCTCCCCACACAGCACCTCTGCCCACAGGCCACTTGACTGCCTTCTCCGCCACCACCAACAGGGTCCAGGACTCCAGGCGGATTCCTGAATTAGGAGCTAGCAGCGACCGCTATAATAATTTTTCTGGTGCATGTACATGCCTGCCTAACTTTTCTGGCTGCACTGCGGCTGCAACAACAAAACAAAAGGCATGTACATGTGCCCATTCCCCTTCATGATCATTACCTTGCCGCGGTGAAGGGGCTTGCGTATCAGAATGAAGCAATGACCATTGACCGCCGGCTATATGAGTGTCTCGGGGGGTGGCACACTAAAGATAAGGTTGTTGCTTCATTGTAGACAGACCAAATTTGATCAGCTGGACAGTTACTGTTGTTCTATCATTGAGCTACCACAGCCCGGCGACCATATGGGCTTGAAAACCGCCACGACCTGCACTCTGGCCATGGTGCGCACCAGTCCAGCATGGAAGTCACTACGCAAACAGCTGTTTGTGGTGTGTTACACAGTGAGTTTGGTGTGTCAGTGTGAAGCAGTACTCTAATTACACTCCCTGATTGATGTATATGTTACGGCCAGAACCCGAAGTTTGGCCACTTCTAGTTCTGGCCGGCCACTTCGGGTTCTGGCCGGCCAATTCGCGAAGTGCCCGCTGCGCTGCGGCCAATGTTAGAAACGGATCGTTTACTCTGATATGAATGTATCTTCTGGCCGCAGCGCAGCGGCCAAACGTATTAATTTGTTGCAATTTTTAAGCCGGCGGCAATGTAACGATTCAAGCCGCCGGCTTTTTCATCTGCCTCATCTCTCTCCCTCTCTCTTCTTATGGCCAGCCGGCGGGGGGGGGGGGGGGACACGCGAGTCCCCCCGTGAGTCGTTCGTCGCAGCAGGGGCAGCAGAGCGGGGAGGCTGCAGACATTGCTTCTGCCAGCACCCGCTCTGCAAGAACGGCAGGCTTCCCTGCCGCGACGAACGACTCCGGAGGGACACGCGTGTCCCCGCCCGGCTGCCCATAAGAAGAGAGAGGGAGAGAGATGAGGCAGATGAAAAAGCCGGCGGCTTGAATCGTTACATTGCCGCCGGCTTAAAAATTGCAACAAATTAATACGTTTGGCCGCTGCGCTGCGGCCAGAAGATACATTCATATCAGAGTAAACGATCCGTTTCTAACATTGGCCGCAGCGCAGCGGGCACTTCGCGAATTGGCCGGCCAGAACCCGAAGTGGCCGGCCAGAACTAGAAGTGGCCAAACTTCGGGTTCTGGCCGTAACATATACA
>NC_090655.1:102549876-102564876 GCF_040937935.1 Hyperolius riggenbachi | reverse complement strand
CTCGCGTGAACATGACGTGTGGGGCATATGGGAAATGTAGTCTTTTTGCCTGAGGAGTCTATGCAGTGTGATGGTTTGGGTCTAGAATCTCGCGAGATAGCGATAGTTGGGCTTTATGGGGGATTTAGTTCCGGGCAAATGCGGAGGGTAGTAATGTTTGATCGATAGATCCAGCGTGATACAGCAGGTAGAAATGTAATATGCCTGCTACATTGCGTGAAAGGCTTAGAGTGAATGTATGTAGTAAAGGTTTTAATATTTTGAGTATAGTAATGATTTGAAATTATATGTAAATGAGATATGGAAGTATAAGAGACTGCTGGGTCGCTCCCCAACCAATAGCCCCTGATGAGTCGTATGACGTAACGCGTAGGGCGGAGCCTGGAAGGGAAGCGACCAGCAGCAGGAGGAGACGTCCTCTGAGTGTTTAAATTATATATGCGCTTTTTACTTTGATGTTTGTGAGTATAACTCTTATCTTTTATACAATTAAATCGTGGTTTTACACTATTGGAAGCCTTTCAGTTTGTAGATATATGCCCCTACCCTGCTATTCAAGTGTGGAGGTGGACGATAACCCAGAGTACTGAGGCTCAGACTGCACACCCATTGAAACTTATACAGCTGTCTGTGAGTGTGGGCAGCGTTTTAAAAGGGTGAGCAGGACTTTTATAGGTGTTGGTGTTTTATATATCCAGCCGTTGTATAAGCAGGATTGCACTATGATAGTATCTCACTGTTTTATTTGAGATTGGATGCAACTTATATCGATGAAAAAGTAATTGGTCTACTCTTTGAAGTGTGGTTGCTGTCTGTAGGGCTGGGCAGCCTTGCAGCAAGGTGAGCGTGCCACCTGTTGGGCATTTATCACGGAAGTAGAGGTGACCCCATAATATAAGTTGCACAACTGGACCCCATAGGGTGCTGGTCCCCATACGTTTGAATTAACGGATCGTGCTATGATCTTGTGTCTTTCTTTCCTTCTTTACATGTGAACTGTGCCAAAATCTGGAGGATTCGTTTGGAGCTTCTGGATTTGAATGGTGGACATTGGAGGAGACATTCAAAGAGAACTGTTCGTAGATTTTGAACATTTGGGAAAGGGTAGCGCACCCCACAAGTAACAAGTAACAATCATACATATACACACACACACACACACACACACACACACACACACACACACACACACACACACACACACACACACACACACACACACTTGACTGGGGGTGTGTAGGGGGCGTGGCTTAAGTGTCGCGCTGTCTCATCTCAAAAAGTTGGGAGGTATGTCTAACCTATACTGGGGGGCAGCTACCTAATCTAACCTATACTGGGGGGCACCTATCTAATCTAGCCTATACTGGGGGGCACCTATCTAATCTAGCCTATACTGGGGGGCAGCTACCTAATCTAACCTATACTGGGGGGCACCTATCTAATCTAGCCTATACTGGGGGGCAGCTACCTAATCTAGCCTATACTGGGGGGCAGCTACCTAATCTAACCTATACTGGGGGGCACCTACCTAATCTAACCTATACTGGGGGGCAGCTACCTATCTAACCTATACTGGGGGGCAGCTACCTAATCTAGTCTATACTGTAGGCCAATGGCATAATACAGAGGTGGGGAGGAGGTGTTTTGCCTCACGGGAAGGGTTTTTAAACCCTCTAACTTCGCTCACCACCGTAGTGGGTAAAATGAATTGCAGCAAAACATGAGGAAAGGTTCAATAATATTTGAGCTACAATCCTGTGATAATAATTATCTAGGCTTGCAGAATCATAGTTAAATTGTATTTGAGTAATTAGTGAGTACCAATATTCTTACCAAGTATTGTAACCTCACCCAGAGAAGATTGGGGGACCTCAGCGACCTCGGAGGGGAAAATACCTGGCTGGCAACACAAACGGACGGCATGTCTGCTTGTTCTTCAAGAGTCCCAACTCGAAAGTATTTTCCCTCCTTTATATAGACAGAATTCAATGTTTGCGCAGGCATAGAACATGTTTCATCGATGCACCTGTGCAAATAAGGGTGCGTGATCAGCATGTGCTTTTATTAGTGCGCCTGTGCAGACAAGACACATGACTGCGTGATCACAACATGCTTTAGAAGCGTCACAAGACACGTCTATTTTTTGTTTATGTGAGAACTTGCACATCTTCTCATATTTTGACTAGTGTTGTAGATAGCAAAAATTCTCATGGTCAGTCTTCCTTGAAAATATTATGGTTCTCATTGTAGATAGCACCATTCTCATGGTCAATCCTCCATGAGAGTGTTATGATTAGAAATATCTCATAGCCAGTTTTTAATGAGAATGAACAAATGTGTTATTTTGCATTATAACTGCCAGTGTTGTAATGAACTATCATAGAACATCTAATATTAAAAGAATCTAACATATATACCGTGAACAGTAATCTGTTATCAATCAGACATTCATGTCACTTTTGCATCTCATTCGGCTCTCGATTAGTGTTCACGAACCATATGTTGCAAACCTAACCCGAGACCGACGACACAGTCGAAGCGACAAATAACAATTCCAGAGTCAAAAGTATCATACAGATACACAGAATTAAGACTGGATGAATTAAGAAGTTCAACATTTTGGTAGCACTTGGAGAATAACCCATAAAAATATTCCACCAATGGTGGGAGGTTGAATCTGTAATTGCAGATCCAACTTTCACTAACTCTCCAGAAACTATTGTGGTAGCAATGAAATGTTGTGCAAGGGTCTTGTTTAATAAAACTATATGGCGTCGGATATCTTCGGAAGCTAATATAGTGTGTAAACGCGTGAGATTAAAGTCCCAATTGGGCACCTCAGGCATAAAAGGTGACCAGAATTTGGTAACGAGGTCTCCATATCTCCCTGCAAAATGAAAGTTTCATTATGTCAAATTAAAGAAAGAACATTAGAAAGACAACCTGAAAAGGGAGTATGCATATGTGGAATCACTTCTGTATTTGTGACCAAACACACCTGTTGTGGAGCTATTTCAACCATCATCTCATAGGACCATGGAAGAATTGTCCATTTACATACATTGACCGTATTCTGCAGAAGACAAGGTTCATAGACTGCCGACTGCAACTTACAGATTTTGCCTTCCAGAGTAGAATCTCAGAAGGAAAGGTCAGGAGTTTGATTAATGTCAACATATTGACCATTAAATTCCGGGTACCAGAAATACTGAGACCCAGGAACACCCATAATCAAAGGCATGACGACAGGGTCGGACTGGGACACCAAGGGCCCACCAAGGAAGTTTCAGCCTGGGGCCCGCCTCCCTCTCCTCCTCCTCCCCCCCCCCCATTTTGGGCTCACATACACATGTACTCTAGAAATTTTGCATGACTTTATGGTAGGGAATAGATTTCGAGCAATTCCGAGGACAGTCTCCAATAGGGATATGTTTAAATGCGGCGCGCTGCGTAGATGGGTGTCACCACGCACTGGAACATCGGCTTGGTCATGATGAGTCATGGGCAGACTTAAAAAAAAAAATACAAAACACAAAATAAGTAGCGGTGTTATTCACAGAGATTAGGTCTGACCAGATACATTTTAGATAAAATATTCAAGGAGTTACATGCCTCATGATAATTCATAAAGTAGTCAAATGGCAGCAGATACCCCCACAAAATGCAATCAGGTTGCCGACAGATGCCCCCACAAAATGCAATCAGGTTGACGGCAGATGCCCCCACAAAATGCAAACAGGTTGGCTGCAGATACCCCCACACAATGCAATCAGGTTGGTGGCAGATACCCCCACACAATGCAATCAGGTTGGCTGCAGATACCCCCACACAATGCAATCAGGTTGGCGGCAGATACCCCCACACAATGCAATCAGGTTGGCTGCAGATACCCCCACAAAATGCAATCAGGTTGGCTGCAGATACCCCCACACAATGCAATCAGGTTGGTGGCAGATACCCCCACACAATGCAATTAGGTTGGCTGCAGATACCCCCACACAATGCAATCAGGTTGGCTGCAGATACCCCCACACAATTCAATCAGGTTGGCTGCAGATACCCCCACACAATGCAATCAGGTTGGCGGCAGATACCCCCACACAATGCAATCAGGTTGGCGGCAGATACCCCCACACAATGCAATCAGGTTGGCGGCAGATACCCCCACACAATGCAATCAGGTTGGCGGCAGATACCCCCACACAATGCAATCAGGTTGGCGGCAGATACCCCCACAAAATGCAATCAGGTTGGCTGCAGATACCCCCAAAAAATGCAATCAGGTTGGCTGCAGATACCCCCACACAATGCAATCAGGTTGGTGGCAGATATCCCCACACAATGCAATCAGGTTGGCTGCAGATACCCCCACACAATGCAATCAGGTTGGCGGCAGATACCCCCACACAATGCAATCAGGTTGGCGGCAGATACCCCCACACAATGCAATCAGGTTGGTGGCAGATACCCCCACACAATGCAATCAGGTTGGTGGCAGATACCCCCACACAATGCAATCAGGTTGGCTGCAGATACCCCCACACAATGCAATCAGGTTGGCTGCAGATACCCCCACACAATGCAATCAGGTTGGTGGCAGATACCCCCACAAAATGCAAGTCCCCCCCAGCTCGAAAGGGGGGCAGCGGGCACAGGGCAGCAGGGAAGCCTCCCCCCTCCCTCACCTAGGGGCCCCCCCTTCCGCGCACCCCCCTCCTCCAGAAATGCAGCCAGAGCCAGCAGCGAGCGGAGAATAGCTACCGAGGTTCAGATGATGCTAGCTCCGCTCCGCTCCGCATGCCGCTGCTGCCCTGCTGGTCTCTGTCTCCTGTAGTGATGCTGTCCAATCATGCTCTCGCAAGTACTGCGAGAGCGTGATTGGACAGCGTCACTGTAGGAGACAGAGCAGGGCAGCAGCGGCATGCGGAGCGGAGCGGAGCTAGCATCATCTGAACCTCGGTAGCTATTATCCGCTCGCTGCTGGCTCTGGCTGCACTTCTGGAGGAGAGGGGTGCGCGGAAGGGGAGGCCCCTAGGTGAGGGAGGGGGGGGGCTTCCCCCCCTCCCCGCCGCTCTGTGCCCAATTTCCCCCCTTTCCAAGCTGTGCCCCCCTCCCTCTTAGCTCTGGGGCCCCCAGGAGTCGGGGCCCACCGATGGGACCATCGATGGTTCGGTGGCTCAGTCCGAGCCTGCATGACAACAAACTTGCACATGACAAAAGTCTTGGTCACATTATACAGGGTGATTACACCAAAACAGAATCTATCACTGCACACCATTTTTTCGGCTTCCAAGTAGAGATGTCGCGAACCTCCGATTTTCGGTTCGCGAACCCCGTTTGCAAACCTTCACGGAAGGTTTGGTTCGCATAAAAGTTTGCGAACCGCAATAGTCTTCAATGGGGAGGCGAACTTTGAAAACTAGAAACATTTATGCTGGCCAGAAAAGTGATGGAAAAGATGTTTCAAGGTGTCTAACACCTGAGATCTTTCAGTGACTACAAGAGGGGGGAAAAACATTCATAAATACCTTATAGTTTTTGAGAAAATCAATTTTAAAGTAACTCCTTCTGACTGTGGGAAAATTAAGTGCCCGCCGACTTTAGCAGTTAATAGCAAAGCCGCTTTAAAAGCTAGAAACCCCAAACTTGCAGAAAATGTTAAGAAGAACAGTGGGAATAAGAGGAAAAAATTCTTTCAAAAAGACCTTATAGTTTTTGAGAAAATCAATTTTAAAGTTTCAATGTAAATTCTCCTTCTGACAGTGGGAAAATATACCCCCGCCGACTTTAATGGTTAATTGCAAAGCCCCTTTAAAAGCTAGCAACACCAAAATTACTGGGAATGTTAAGAGCAGTGGGAACAAGAGGAAAACATTTTTTTTCAAAAAGACCTTATAGTTTTTGAGAAAATTGATTTTAAAGTAAAAAAAAAAGTCGATTAATAAAAGAAGAACCGATTCATTAAAAAGATCCGGCTCATTCATGAGCCGCTAGTATAGCAGAGAATGCGTCCTTGGAAGGACGTGAAGCTGCTGGCTCCCGCTGCTGTCTCTCCCCACCTGCCTGCACCTGTCAACCCCCACCTAGGCTGGCACCCAGCGCACTCATGGGGTGCACTGGGTGCCAGCCTAGGTGGGGGTTGACAGGTGCAGGCAGGTGGGGAGAGACAGCGGGAGCTAGCAGCTATGCATCCGAAAGGATGCATTCTCTGCTATGTGGGTGAGGGGCTTCGGAGATCTTCAATCAACTTAATAGAAGATCACAACATAAGAGGATACAGTTTGCTGGATCAATTACCGTCGATATTGGCGTGGGAATTTTTTTTTTAAAGGTACAGGTAAGTATTTCTGGTTAATTAAGAAAATTAAAGGACTTTTTTTGTGGTTGTGTTTTTATTTCATTTAACCCTTTGTGGAAATGGGTAAGGGGTACTTTGTACCTCTAAACTCATTTCTCCTGGGAGGGGGTGGGCATCTGGGGTCCCCTTCTTAAAGGGGACTCCCAGATGCCACCATGAACCCCCCCCCCCCCCAGGGAGTCATCGCCCCCACCTCCTCCTGGGGCACCGGAGGTGGGGAAGAGCCCCTTGTCCATGGATTGGACAAGGGCTCTGGGGGGTGGAAGGCTTGGCTGCCCCCCCCCGGAGCCCCCCGTACCATGGACCATGCGGGCTGGTATAGCTCAGGGTGCGAAGCCCCAGTCGGCCGGGGCTCCGCATTCTGGTTATCCCAGCCTGCATGGGGGACAAGGGGTTACAGAGGCTCGGGAGGGGGGACCCCACATCATTTTCTTTTTCAGATTTCCACCACTCAGCACATAAAAATAATAATAAAAAAAAATATGTGTGTGTGTGTGTGTGTGTGTGTATATATATATGTATATATATATATATGTATATATATATGTATATATATATATATATATATATATATATACATACATACATACATACATACATACATACATACATACATACATACATACATACATACATACATACATACATACATACATACACACACATATATACACATACATACATACATATACATATATATATAATTTTTTTTTTTTTTAAAGGACTTACGTGGCCACAAGTATGAAAAAAGTTAAATACCATTTCATAATCCAGATCCATGGAGGACGCCATCTGCACCCCCCATTCATTCCGCCATGGCACCCGCAGTAATACCGGCCCCGGTCGGGTCCCGACCCCTCCAAACGGGTCGGGTTCTCATTCGCCCCTCAATATGGCCGCCACAGATTGCCGCGGCTGCGCAGTCCGCATAGATGCGATTGCTGCTGCGCAGCTCTAGGTCCTCCTCCCGATGCGTCCAATGTATGCACGCATATTGATGACGCGGCAGGAGGAGGCCCTAGAGCTGTGCAGGTGCAATCGCGTCTGTGCGGACTGCGCAGCCGCGGCAATCTGTGGCGACCATATTGAGTGGGGAATGAGAACCCGACCAGTTCGGAGGGGTCGGGAGTAAGTCCTTTAAATATTGTTTCCTGCTATCTTTTTAACATATCCTGCAAATTTGGTGTTGCTAGGATGTAAGGGGCCTTTGGTATTAACTGCTAAAGTCGTCGGGTGATGATAACCAACCAGAATTATAGGGGTGCAAAAGTGCTGAATTCTGCTAAGGCTTCCATTAGGCTCCCTAATTCACTTTCTAAAATCTCACATCTTTTCAAAGGGCAATTGCTCATCTAGTGTTGGGCGAACACCTAGATGTTCGGGTTCGCGAACGTTCGCCGAACATCGCCGCGATGTTCGGGTGTTCGTGCCGAACTCCGAACATAATGGAAGTCAATGGGGACCCGAACTTTCATGCTTTGTAAAGCTTCCTTACATGCTACATACCCCAAATTAGCAGGGTATGTGCACCTTGGGAGTGGGTACAAGAGGAAAAAAAAATTTGAAAAAGAGCTTATAGTTTTTGAGAAAATTGATTGTAAAGTTTCAAAGGAAAAACTGTCTTTTAAATGTGGAAAATGTCATGTTTCTTTGCACAGGTAACATGCTTTTTTTCGCCATGCAGTCATAAATGTAATACAGAGAAGAGGTTCCAGGAAAAGGGACCGGTAACGCTAACCCAGCAGCAGCAGCAGCAGACGTGATGGAACAGGAGGAGGCGCAGGAGGAGAAGGCCACGCTTTGTGAGACACAACAACCCAGGCCTTGCATGAGGACAAGAAGCGTGCGAATAGCATGCTTTGTACCGCCATGCAGTCATAAATGTAATAAAGATAAGTGGTTCAATAAACAGGGACCACGTGGCAACGCTAACCAGGGCCGGGCCGAGGCATAGGCTGGAGAGGCTCCAGCCTCAGGGCGCAGTGTAGGAGGGGGCGCAGAATTCATTCAGCTGTCATTCCTAATTGTGTTTGAAGCACAAAGAAATAAGAAAAGGGGATACATGGCAGTGACTGCAAGCCAGATAACTAGATATTAAGGTGTTGGGGAGATTGTGGGCCCTGTGGTGCCTCTTAGTCTAATAGCAATCAGTGTGTGATGGCTGGGGAGGCAGGAATGGAGGGGCGCACTTTGGTGTCTCAGCCTTGGGTGCTGGAGGACCTTGTCCCGGCTCTGACGCTAACCCAGCAGCAGCAGACGTGATGGAACAGGAGGAGGCGCAGGAGGAGAAGGCCACGCTTTGTGAGACACAACAACCCAGGCCTTGCATGAGGACAAGAAGCGTGCGGATAGCATGCTTTGTACCGCCATGCAGTCATAAATGTAATAAAGATAAGTGGTTCAATAAACAGGGACCATGCGGCAACGCTAACCCAGCAGCAGCAGACGTGATGGAACAGGAGGAGGCGCAGGAGGAGAAGGCCACGCTTTGTGAGACACAACAACCCAGGCCTTGCATGAGGACAAGAAGCGTGCGGATAGCATGCTTTGTACCGCCATGCAGTCATAAATGTAATAAAGATAAGTGGTTCAATAAACAGGGACCACGCGGCAACGCTAACCCAGCAGCAGCAGACGTGATGGAACAGGAGGAGGCGCAGGAGGAGAAGGCCACGCTTTGTGAGACACAACAACCCAGGCCTTGCATGAGGACAAGAAGCGTGCGGATAGCATGCTTTGTACCGCCATGCAGTCATAAATGTAATAAAGATAAGTGGTTCAATAAACAGGGACCACGCGGCAACGCTAACTCAGCAGCAGCAGACGTGATGGAACAGGAGGAGGTGCAGGAGGAGAAGGCCACGCTTTGTGAGACACAACAACCCAGGCCTTGCATGAGGACAAGAAGCGTGCGGATAGCATGCTTTGTA
This sequence comes from Hyperolius riggenbachi, assembly GCF_040937935.1. Taxonomy (NCBI): domain Eukaryota; kingdom Metazoa; phylum Chordata; class Amphibia; order Anura; family Hyperoliidae; genus Hyperolius; species Hyperolius riggenbachi. Next base: position 102,555,588 of record NC_090655.1, on the reverse strand, counting down.
CCGCCATGCAGTCATAAATGTAATAAAGATAAGTGGTTCAATAAACAGGGACCACGCGGCAACGCTAACCCAGCAGCAGCAGACGTGATGGAACAGGAGGAGGCGCAGGAGGAGAAGGCCACGCTTTGTGAGACACAACAACCCAGGCCTTGCATGAGGACAAAAAGCGTGCGGATATAGCAGCAATGCTTTTTGCCGCCATGTAGTCATAAATGTAATACAGATGAGAGGTTCAATAAACAGGGACCGGAAACGCTACACCATCCCAGATGTTCATTGGTCATGTTACTTGTTTGGGGTCCTGGAGTGTTGCATAGTCATTTCCAATCCAGGATTGATTCATTTTAATTTGAGTCAGACGGTCTGCATTTTCTGTGGAGAGGCGGATACGCCGATCTGTGACGATGCCTCCGGCAGCACTGAAACAGCGTTCCGACATAACGCTGGCTGCCGGGCAAGCCAGCACCTCTATTGCGTACATTGCCAGTTCGTGCCAGGTGTCTAGCTTCGATACCCAATAGTTGAAGGGTGCAGATGGATTGTTCGACACAGCTACGTCATCTGACATGTAGTCCTTGACCATCCTCTCCAGGCGATCGGTGTTGGAGGTGGATCTGCACGCTTGCTGTTCAGTGGGCTGCTGCTGCATGGGTGTCAGAAAATTTTCCCACTCCAAGGACACTGCCGATACCATTCCCTTTTGGGCACTAGTTGCGGCTTGCGTTGTTTGCTGCCCTCCTGGTCGTCCTGGGTTTGCGGAAGTCAGTCTGTCGGCGTACAACTGGCTAGAGGAGGGGGAGGATGTCAATCTCCTCTCTAAAGTCTCCACAAGGGCCTGCTGGTATTCTTCCATTTTGACCTGTCTGACTCTTTCTTCAAGCAGTTTTGGAACATTGTGTTTGTACCGTGGATCCAGAAGGGTATAAACCCAGTAATTGGTGTTGTCCAAAATGCGCACAATGCGTGGGTCACGTTCAATGCAGTCTAGCATGAATTGAGCCATGTGTGCCAGAGTCCTACCAGAATCCTCATCATCCTCTTGTGAGCGTTGTGATAGTTGTTGTGATGCATCATAGTCGTCACCTTCCTCCTGGTCTGCTTCTGCTGACCATTCGCGCTGAATTGTGGAAGTCCAACGTGCACCGCTCTGGCCTTCGTCAGTGGTGGCATAAAATTCCTGCTCCAACTCCAGCTGTTCCTCCTCCTCTTCTTCGTCATAGCTGCTGGGGCCAGCGTTCCCTGAGGCGGATGGCCTGATGTTGGTACCATCACGCTGATCGTTTTCTCCTTCAGATTCCCCCAGTTGCATCATGACAGCTGTTTCCTTGATTTTCAACATTGACCTCTTCAGTAAACACAGCAGTGGTATGGTAATGCTGACTGAAGAGTTGTCACTGCTCACAAGCAACGTGGATTGCTCAAAATTTTGGAGGACTTGGCAGAGGTCCAACATGTTGGCCCAATCGGATCCACAGAAGCTTGGCAGCTGTCCGGATGCGCCTCGGTACTGCACCGTCATGTACTGGACCACTGCACTCTTCTGCTCACAAAAGCGGGCTAGCATGTGCAGCGTAGAATTCCAGCACGTAGGGACATCACACAGCAAGCGATGGTGGGGGAGATTGAAGCGCTCCTGCATCTTGGCGAGTGCCCCCGAAGCAGTACTGGAATTTCTACAATGTTTGGCCACTCGACGCACCTTCAACAGAAGATCGGCCACGCCTGGGTATGTCCTCAGGAACCGCTGAACTACTAGGTGCATCACGTGCGCCAGGCAAGGGATGTGTGTCAGCTTAGCCAACCTTAAAGCGCGAATGAGATTACTCCCATTATCACACACAACCATGCCCGGTTTCAGGTCCAGCGGTGCCAGCCACAACTCCGTCTGTTCCTTTATTCCCTTCCAAATTTCCTCCCCTGTGTGCTGCTTATCCCCAAGGCAGATTAGCTTCAGCAACGCTTGCTGACGCATGCCAACAGCTGTGCTGCACTGCTTCCACGATCCTACTGCTGCTGGGTTAGCGTTTCCGGATGAGGTACAGCTTTGAGGTGCGTTGGAGGAGAAGGAGTCAGAGAGGTAGGTGCTGCTGTTGTTATCCAGTGGGAGGGACGGCGGTGCAGCTGTTTGTGGCGTGGGCAACACCCGCGCCGTAGCAGGTGAGGAATCGCTGCCAGGCTCCACAAGGTTCACCCAGTGCGCGGTAAGGGAGATGTATCGACCCTGGCCGAACGCACTCGTCCAGGTGTCAGTGGTGAGGTGAACCTTGCAGGCAACGGCATTCTTCAAGCTTCGGGTTATTTTGCTGACCACGTGCTCATGCAACTCAGGCACTGCAGAGCGTGCAAAGTGGTAGCGGCTGGGAACCACGTAACGTGGGATGGCCACTGACATCATGCCCTTGAAGCTGTTTGTCTCCACCACTCGATATGGCAGCATTTCGCAGGCCAGAAGCTTGGCTATGCTGGCTGTTACTGCCACGGCCCGGGGGTCATTTGCTGGCAATTTCCTCTTGCGCTCAAACATCTCCGACACAGACAACTGAACCATAGCGCTGCACACGGAAGGGCTGTTGGTTGTTGTTTGATGAAGACTGGGAGACCTCAAGAGCACAACTCCGGAAAGTGACAGTGTCAGCGTCGTCTGATGTTTGTGAATGTTGTGAACCATGCAATGGCTGGGCTACCGCTGCTGCTGAGGCGGGTCTGGTGGCGAGTCTGGTGAACCCAAGGGAGGCAGTGTTGCTGGTACCCTGTCCTGCCGAGTTTGCCCACAGAGTGGGATGTTTGGATAGCATGTGGCGGCTCATGCTGGTGGTGGAGAGGTTGCTAATACTTTTCCCCCTGCTCAGGCGGGTCTTGCACACCTTGCAAATCGCCATGGTAACATCCTCAGTGCAGTCTTCAAAGAAAGCCCAGACTTTGGAGCACCTGCCTTGCTGGCGATTTCTGTTTGCTCCTCTTTTGCCTCTCACTTGAACTTCCACGCTTGTGGTGCCTGAAATTGCGCGCCGCCTACCTTGTGGCACAAGGCGAACTCGTGCAGCAGTGGGTTCTTCAACAGACTCATCTGTGCTGCTGCTACGACGGCGATGTTCTCATTCACAAACAAAATCTGGGTCTCTGTCCACATTGTCCATACCCTCCTCTTCCATCTCCTCAAACTCGTCATATGTCATTGTGGGGGGCCGCCGCCGTGGAGTAGAGCTCCCCAGAACAACCTCTGCGCAGCTCACTCCAACGTCGTCTTCCAGATCTTGTCGGCCGACCTCCTGCAATTGCAACCCCTCCTGCCCAACTTGCTCTGGGATTTGGGTTTCCGAGTCCTCCTCGGACTCGCCTTGTATTTCAGTGCGCGGTGCATTTCCCACAGTTAATGGTTGTGAATCCCGGCACAACATTTCTGGCTGTTCCTCCATTGACCTTTGAAAGGTGGAAGTTTGTTGGGCTGGGAATAGCTCCTGCGAATACCCCATTGTGTCCTGAGGTAATTCATCGGACTGGTTATCTGGCAGTTGTGTGCGTGGTGTCGCTGCCGGTTGTGTCAGCTTTGTGCCCACTGGCTCCTTGTAACTGGCTGAGGACTCGGACCTCGTGCGTGATGTGCTGGTGCTGCTTAACCCACTGCTGGACGCTTGAGAGGTCATCCAAGTAATTATCTGGTCCTGTTCTTTTGGATTTGTGAGGGTTGTTGTCCTGGACAACATGGGCGGTATTGAGTGGGTTTTCTTGGGTGCTCCCCTGTGGCCTGTACGTGAACCGTCAGGGGAAACACCTTTTCCCTTGCCCCTCCCTCTTTCACCGGATTTCTTCCTCATTTCACTTATCCTTACAGTACACGCTGACTGGCAGCAGTACAGTGGCAGTACAGAAATGCTATACAGTACCACTATTCCAAGCAGCGACACAGAGCACAATGCTATACAGTGGCGGGTGAGCGGTGTACCACTATTCCCAGCAGCGACACAGAGCACAATGCTATACAGTGGCGGGTGAGCGGTGTACCACTATTCCCAGCAGAGCAGCGACACAGAGCACAATGCTATACAGTGGCGGGTGAGCGGTGTACCACTATTCCCAGCAGTGACAAACAGCACAATGCTATACAGTGGCAGGTGAGCGGTGTACCACTATTCCCAGCAGCGACACAGAGCACAATGCTATACAATGGCGGGTGAGCGGTGTACCACTATTCCCAGCAGCGACACAGAGCACAATGCTATACAGTGGCGGGTGAGCGGTGTACTACTATTCCCAGCAGACACAGAGTGGCAGTAAACAGAATGCTATATAGTGTGGCTGAGCGAGGTACACAGAGTGGCAGTAAACAGAATGCTATATAGTGTGGCTGAGCGAGCGGTGTACTACTATTCCCAGCAGACACAGAACAGTAAACAGCATGCTATATAGTGTGGCTGAGCGGTGTACCACTATTCCCAGCAGCGACACAGAGCACAATGCTATACAGTGGCGGGTGAGCGGTGTACCACTATTCCCAGCAGCGACACAGAGCACAATGCTATACAATGGTGGGTGAGCGGTGTACCACTATTCCCAGCAGCGACACAGAGCACAATGCTATACAGTGGCGGGTGAGCGGTGTACCACTATTCCCAGCAGCGACACAGAGCACAATGCTATACAATGGCGGGTGAGCGGTGTACCACTATTCCCAGCCGCGACACAGAGCACAATGCTATACAGTGGCGGGTGAGCGGTGTACTACTATTCCCAGCAGACACAGAGTGGCAGTAAACAGAATGCTATATAGTGTGGCTGAGCGAGGTACACAGAGTGGCAGTAAACAGAATGCTATATAGTGTGGCTGAGCGAGCGGTGTACTACTATTCCCAGCAGACACAGAACAGTAAACAGAATGCTATATAGTGTGGCTGAGCGGTGTACCACTATTCCCAGCAGCGCCACAGAGCACACTGCTATACAGTGGCGGGTGATCGGTGTACCACTATTCCCAGCAGCGACACAGAGCACAATGCTATACAGTGGCGGGTGAGCGGTGTACTACTATTCCCAGAAGACACAGAGTGGCAGTAAACAGAATGCTATATAGTGTGGCTGAGCGAGGTACACAGAGTGGCAGTAAACAGAATGCTATATAGTGTGGCTGAGCGAGCGGTGTACTACTATTCCCAGCAGACACAGAACAGTAAACAGAATGCTATATAGTGTGGCTGAGCGGTGTACCACTATTCCCAGCAGCGACACAGAGCACAATGCTATACAGTGGCGGGTGAGCGGTGTACCACTATTCCCAGCAGCGACACAGAGCACAATGCTATACAGTGGCGGGTGAGCGGTGTACCACTATTCCCAGCAGCGACACAGAGCACAATGCTATACAGTGGCGGGTGAGCGGTGTACTACTATTCCCAGCAGACACAGAGTGGCAGTAAACAGAATGCTATATAGTGTGGCTGAGCGAGCGGTGTACTACTATTCCCAGCAGACACAGAACAGTAAACAGAATGCTATATAGTGTGGCTGAGCGAGGTACACAGAGTGGCAGTAAACAGAATGCTATATAGTGTGGCTGAGCGAGCGGTGTACTACTATTCCCAGCAGACACAGAACAGTAAACAGAATGCTATATAGTGTGGCTGAGCGAGGTACACAGAGTGGCAGTAAACAGAATGCTATATAGTGTGGCTGAGCGAGCGGTGTACTACTATTCCCAGCAGACACAGAACAGTAAAC